>NC_140210.1:6729691-6739691 GCF_951802725.1 Rutilus rutilus | reverse complement strand
GCTTCAAACTTTAATATTCTTTTTTGATGCTTTTGAGACTCTTAACATACTTGAAATTGGATGAAACTCGACAGACACATCACATTTATTAGCCAGTAGACATGTGCAAAGTTTCAGAAACGGGCGTGGTGAGGGGCTCAGTAGCGCCACCTTTAGTCAAAAATGGGGGCTTAGTTTTAAGTAGAGTCACAAAAATCGTTATGTATATTGTTCTCATCAAGCCGGACAACTTTCTAATTTATAGTCATAAGCTGTGACCAACAGGAAGTGAGATATTTTGGTTTGAATGTGATTTTTTGTAGAATTCTCTCCCTCTCTCTCTCTGCCTCTGCGTCTCTGTGTGTGTGAGGGGTGGGGGGATTTGTCTTTTGAGTGAGATTTGTTTAAAATTCCTGTTTTTCAAGGTTTCAGGGGCTTTTGGGGCCTTTAACGTGCTCGAAAACTCTTGAAACTTTGCACACAGGTCAGACCCCGCGGCCATCAGGGCCGGGCTGAAGCTGGTACCCGGGCGTGGCAGGGGGGCTCAACAGCGCCCCCTGGAATGGGATCCGAACACTTGTCCATAAATCAAACACACTTGCATGTAATGATATGAAACTCGGTACACATATAGATCACATCGGGCTGAACAACTTTCGTGCTCTAAGTTTTACGCCAGCCCAACAGGAAGTCGGCAATTATGGGTTGTTTGGAGAACGCTTGCTGTGGAATGCGAAGTACTCCTCCTAGAGAATTCATCCAATCCCCACCAAACTCGGTGTGCATGAAGTCAAGACATTGAGGATTCTAAATTGCGGACGGATTTTTGATATCTCGAACGGTTTGGCCGTGGCGAGGAAACGAATTTATGGCAAGAAAAGAGAAACACGAAGTGGTATAACTTCTGCATACATTAACGGATCTTGATGAAACTTCACCAGTGTGTTCGTGGTAAGAGGCCGATCAGATGGATGTAACTATTGTGAGTCAAAGTTATAGCGCCACCAACTGGCAGCAGGAAGTGTGTCACTTTCAAAATGTTTTTGACAAAAGTGGGGGGGTTAGGTTTACCCACAATTACAAAAATCAGTAAGTATATTGGTCTCATCGAGCTGGAGAACTTTCTAATTTGAGGTCATTAGCTTGGACCAACAGGAAGTCAGATATTTTGGTTTGAATGTGGATTTATTTGCAAATTCAGCCTCTGCTTTTTACCCACTCCTGCTAAGTGTTTTTTTTTTTATTCACACCAAACTTTTTCAACATGATGAAAATACATTAAAGATGCTAAATTGAGAACGGATATTGAATATCTCAAACGGTTTTGACATGGCGAGGGATTAAAATAATGTCAAAAAAGGAATCAGAAAACATCTCATATATTCTTAAAATTTAATTATACACCATTTATTTTTATATAAAATAATACAAATATTAGAACTAAACCTATTTTATTCTGTTTTTGCAATTCAAGAAGTATGAAAAAGTTAAAAACAGGCTATTTAGTGCTATTTGTTTCAACAAAAAAGCAAACATAGGGCTATACTGCCCTCTTGTGTCCAAAAGGATATCAAAATAGTATATAAAACGTTTTACTAGGTAGGCCTATTGTATTTAAATATAAATTTATTAGGTATATGACTGTGAGGATATTTTCCCATCGGTTAAGCGACGTGTGACACGAGCGGGTGCTTTTAAATCGCTAATATAAAAGTGAAAGTAAAAAAACGGACGTCCGCACGGACATTGATAATGGTGCACGTTGGAAAGAATGATACTTTTAAACATAACACTAAACCGCCATTAGGTGTCGCCAGGCGACCATCTTAATGAGCGAGTCATTGATTCATTCGTTCAAACGATTCATTCCAATGACTGAGTCATTCATGATTGAGACAGATGTTTATGGATTGACCATTGAATCTTTGAGTCAAGCGATTCGTTTCAAAGTGCTGAATCATTCAGTAATGAGAAAACAAGTTGCTGTGATCTTTGTTTAACTATTTTTGCTGCTGAAACAGAACAAAAACAGTCAATATTGCATCTAAAATGTAAGTGACTTAATTGTAACTGTTTATTAACCTGTTGTATGAAATCAATGTCACAGTTTCAATTGTGATTGTATTCAGGAAATAGTTGCCTACTCGTCAAGTGAGGTTGCTTAACTCTATCATATGTTATAAAATATATAAAAACTCCATATTTGTAATTTTTATAGTCAGTATGTTGTTAACTGGGTTGCTTTTTTGTGTGCTGCGCTCATTTGTTTACAATTCTCCTGGAGAAGCAGCATGAGCCTCAGCAGTGCAACCTTGTTACCATTGATCATTAATACATTTATTATTAACTGCTGATTGCAACTTAAAATGAATGTAATGAAATTAGAATAATCTCTCGTTTTAGTGATTCCCAAGTTATTTTTTTGTTATTGACGTTCTAATCAGGCTATACTTTGGTCGCGCAAGTAAAATTCTCTTTCAGGTAGGCCTATTGTATTTATATATAAATATATTAGGGATGTGACTGTGATAACATTTTCCCACCGGTTAATCGACATGTGACACCGCTGAGGGCTTTTAAATCGCTAACTATAGTATACTATATACTAGTAAAATACAGATGTCCGCACAGACATTGATAATGGTGCGGAGTAGAGCGAGCATTTTCAATGTATTCCTATGGATGTAGGAATTAACTAAAACATTTTATTTATGTTTTTGTGTCCACTGTTCAACCGCAACCGCGTCACACACACATTCCAGAATTGCAATCTTGACATTCATTATAGCCCTAATACAATATAATAATAAAAATAGTCAACCTAACATAAACGAATTACACTGCTCTGTTTAAATAGTCAGTAGTACAATCTGTACCATTCACAGTAAGCAGAGCTCCACTGTGATGTTTCCAAGCACATTTTTGCGCGCGTGAAGAGGATGATTTTTTCCATCGATATTGGAACACGAGTGAAGTACAAAGCCTATAATAAAGAATAGTTTAGCATCCAAATACATCGCAAAAATTGAAACATTTTGATTCTAATGAGAGGGTTACGTGAGACCAACACTGCTTACTTTCGTTTTTATTTTTACATTAAATTTAAAGGATTTGTTGTGGAATATTTTGAGTGTATCATAAAATCAGAATAAGGTAATACAAGTAATATTTTCTGTCTTATAAATATATATATATATATATATGTGTGTGTGTGTGTGTGTGTGTGTATATATATATATATATATATATAAATATAACTGCGAGCAGCGATGGAGGGCCAAAGCCGGTGGCACCGCCATCCCCGGTGCCTTTAGGTAACTAAAGGCACCGGGGGTGGCGGTGCCACCGGCTTGGGCCCGCAATCGCTGCTCGCAGCTATATTTTATTATTATTATTATTATTATTATTATTATTTTGTCAACCTTTCGGGCACTTTTGGGGCTCTTAACATGCTCGAAAACTCTTGAAATTTTGCACACACGTCAGAACCCGCGGCCATCAGGGCCGGGCTGAAGCTGGTACCCGGGCGTGGCAGGGGGGCTCGACAGCGCCCCCTGGAACGGGATCCGAACACGTGTCCATAAATCAAACACGCTTGCATGTAATAATATGAAACTCGGTACACATATAGATCTCATCGGGCCGAACAACTTTCGTGCTCTAAGTTTTACGCCAGCCAAACAGGAAGTTGGCTATTTAGCGTTGTTTGGAAACGCATGCTGTGGAATTTAATGTACTCCTCCTAGGGAATTCATCGATTCGCCTCCAAACTCGGTGTGCATGAAGTCAAGACATTGAGGATGCTAAATTGCGGACGGATTTTTGATATCTCGAACGGTTTGGCCGTGGCGAGGAAACAAATTTATGGCGAAAAAATGAAACAGGAAGTGTGTTAGAACTTCTGCATACATTAACTGATCTTGATGAAACTTCAGCAGTGTGTTCGTGGTAAGAAGCCGATCACATGGATGTGACTATTGTGAGTCAAAGTTATAGCGCCACCAACTGGCAGCAGGAATATGTCACTTTCAAAATGCTTTGAAATCAGTGTCTTATTTTTACCCGATTTGCTTCAAACTTTATGTGTACAATGTAGACACACGGCAGATGTAAACCTGTGAAAGGATTATTGATATCTTAGATACTGTTGCCGTGGCAACGCATCAAACTTTAATATTCTTTTTTGATGCTTTTGAGACTCTTAACATACTTGAAATTGCATGAAACTCGACAGACACATCACATTTATTAGCCAGTAGACATGTGCAAAGTTTCAGAAACGGGCGTGGTGAGGGGCTCAGTAGCGCCACCTTTAGTCAAAAATGGGGGCTTAGTTTTACATAGAGTCACTAAACTCGCTATGTATATTGTTCTCATTAAACCGGACAACTTTCTAATTCACACTTATTAGCTGAGAGCAACAGGAAGTCAGATATTTTGGTTTGAATGTGATTTTTTGGAGAATTTTCTCTCTCTCTCTCTGTCTCTGTGTGTGTGAGGGGTGGGAGGGAATTTCCAATTGATTTCAGTGTGTTTCAAGGTTTCAGGGGCTTTTGGGGCCCTTAACGTACTCGAAAACTCTTGAAACTTTGCACACAGGTCAGAACCTGCGGCCATCAGGGCCGGGCTGAAGCTGGTACCCGGGCGTGGCAGCGGGGCTCAACAGCGCCCCCTGGAACGGGATCCGAACACTTGTCCATAAATCAAACACACTTGCATGTAATGATATGAAACTCGGTACACATATAGATCTCATCGGGCCGAACAACTTTCGTGCTCTAAGTTTTACGCCAGCCAAACAGGAAGTTGGCTATTTAGCGTTGTTTGGAAACGCATGCTGTGGAATTTAATGTACTCCTCCTAGGGAATTCATCGATTCGCCTTCAAACTCGGTGTGCATGAAGTTAAGACATTGAGGATGCTAAATTGCGGACGGATTTTTGATATCTCGAACGGTTTGGCCGTGGCGAGGAAACAAATTTATGGCGAAAAAATAAAACAGGAAGTGTGTTATAACTTCTGCATACATTAACTGATCTTGATGAAACTTCAGCAGTGTGTTCGTTGTAAGAGTCCGATCGCACAGATGTGACTATTGTGAGTCAAAGTTATAGCGCCACCAACAGGCAGCAGGAAGTACATCACTTTCAAAATGCTTTGAAATCAGTGTCTTATTTTTACCTGATTTGCTTCAAACTTTATGTGTACAATGTAGACACACGGCAGATGTAAACCTGTGAAAGGATTATTGATATCTTTGATACTGTTGCCGTGGCAACGCATCAAACTTTAATATTCTTTTTTGATGCTTTTGAGACTCTTAACATACATGAAATTGCATGAAACTCAACAGACACATCACATTTATTAGCCAGTAGACATGTGCAAAGTTTCAGAAACGGGGGTGGTGGAATGGCTCAGTAGCGCCACCTTTACTCAAAAATGGGGGTTTAGTTTTTCCTAGAATCACAAAACTTGGTATGTGTATTGTTCTCATCAAGACGGACAACTTTCTAATTTACATGAACCATCTCTGACCAACAGGAAGAGAGATATTTTGGTTTGAATGTGGATTTTCTGAAGAATTTTCTCTCCCTCTCTCTGTGTCTGTGTGTGTGTGAGGGGAGGGGGGGATTTGACTATTGCTTTTATATTGTTAATCAAGGTTTCAGGGGCTTTTGGGGTCCTTAACGTGCTCAAAAACTCTTGAAACTTTGCACACAGGTCAGAACCCACGGCCATCAGGGCCGGGCTGAAGCTGGTACCCGGGCGTGGCTGGGGGGCTCAACAGCGAACGGGGTTCTAAAACTTGATCCATATATCAAACACGCTCGCATGAATTAATATGAAACTCGGTACACATATAGATCTCATCGGGCCGAACAACTTTCCCCCGGTCAAGTTTTACGCCAGCCCAACAGGAAGTCGGCTATTATGGGTTGTTTGGAAAACGCTTGCTGTGGAATGTGAAATACTCCTCCTAGAAAATTCACCGTGTCCCCTTCAAGCTCGGTAGGCATGTAGTCAAGACTTTGAGGATTCTAAATTGCGGACGGATTTTTGATATCTCGAACGGTTTGGCCGTGGCGAGGAATCGAATTTATGGCGAGAAAAGAGAAACACGGAAGTGGAATAACTTCTGCATACATTAACTGATCTTGATGAAACTTCAGCAGTGTGTTCGTGGTAAGAGGCCGATCAGATGGATGTAGCTATTGTGAGTCAAAGTTATAGCGCCACCAACTGGCAGCAGGAAGTGTGTCACTTTCAACATGCTTTTGACAAAAGTGGGGGGGTTACTTTTAACTACAGTAAAGAAAAAATAGTTTGTATATTGTTCTCATCAAGCCGGACAACTTTCTAATTTACATTCAATAGCTCTGGCCATCAGGAAGTCAGATATTTTGGTCTGAATGTGAATTTTTTTGCAAAATCAGCCTCTGAATTTTTAGACACCTTTATCTAAGTGGTTTATTTTATTCCCACCAAACTTTTTCAACATGATAAAAATATATTAATGATGCTAAATTGTGAACGGATAATAAATATCTCAAACGGTTTTGCTATGGCGAGGGATTAAAGTATTGTCTAAAAAGGAAACACTCAAAGGGTCATATATTCTAAAAATGTAATTATACACCATTTATTACTATATAAAAGTATACAAATATCAGAACTTAACTCATTTTATTCTTTTTTTTCAATTTAAGAATGAAGTTTAAGTTTAAAAACTGCCAGAATGGTTGTTTAGTCTAAACAATAAATAAATAAAGTCAAACATAGTGCTATACTGCCCTCTTGTGTTCAAAATCAGGTAGGCCTATTATATCTATATAAAAATATACTAGGTATGTGACGGTGAGAATATTTTACCACCGGTTAACTGACGTGTGACACCGCTGAGGGCTTTTTAATCGCTAACTTAAAAACGAAAGTAAAATATGTTCGTCCGCACTGACATTGATAATGGTGCGGAGCAGAGCGAGCGTTTTCAATAAATTCCTATGGAAGGAGGAATGACCTAAAAAACGTTGACTCTGTTCTGCTCGTTCCTCGCTGAGGACGCGCACCATTATGAATGCCTGTGCAGCCGTGAGCATTTTAGTTTCATTTTCTAGGCGGATTGCTTGAATGTATTTTAAAAAAGCACAATGTTGTGTTTTTTGCTACTGTACAAAAATATAAGTTAACACTTTGCAGTTTGAATGATGTTCTGAACAAAATGACAGAGTATGTTTTTATGTGTCCACTGTTCAATCGCGCCCTCGTTTTAGTGATTCCATTTTTTCATTTAAGTTTTTTCATTGTTCTAATCAGGTCAGGCAAGTAAAATTATCTGTGTCTTATCCCTTACATTTTAATATAATATATATACACTACTGTTCAAAAATTTGGCGTCAATAAGATTTTTAAGTGAAGTTTCTTCTGCTCACCAAGGCTGCATTTATTTGATTAAAAATACGAACAAAAACAGTAATATTGTAAAATAGTATTCCAATTTAAAACAGCTGCTTTCTATTTTAATATATTTTAAACTGTTATTTATTCCTGTGATCAAAGCTGAGTTTTCAGCATCATTACTCCAGTCGTCACTGTCACATGATCCTTCAGAAATTATTCTAATATGATGATTGATGCTCAAGAAACATTCATTATTATTTTAAATGTCGAAAACAGTTGTGTACAGTCTTTGATGAATAGAAAGTTCAAAAGAACAGCATTTATCTGAAATCTAAAGCTTTTGTAACATTAAACACTACCGTTCAGAAGTTTGGGGTCAGTAATAATTTAAATTTAAATTTTGGGGGAAAGAAATAAAATAAATCAATACTTTTATTCATCGAGAATGAGTTAAACTGATCAAAACTTACAGTACATACATTTATAATGTTAAAAAAAAATTATATTTTAAATAAATGCTGTTCTTTTGAACTTTACATTCATCAACGCATTTTGAAAAAAAATCTGTACACAACTGTTTTCAACATTGAAAATAATAATTAATATTTATTGACCATCAATCATCATATTAGAATGATTTCTGAAGGATCATGTGACACTGAAGACGGGAGTAATGATGCTGAAAACTCAGCTTTGATCACATAAATTAATTACAGTGTAAAATATTTTAAAATGGAAAACAGCTGTTTTAAATTGGAATAATGTTTCACAATATTACTGTTTTTGTTTGTATTTTTAATCAAATAAATGCAGCCTTAGTGAGCAGAAGAGACTTCTCCTAAAAACATAAAAAATCTTCCTGACCCCAAACTTTTGAACGGTGTGTATATATATATATATATATATATATATATATATATATATGTTTGTATAATATATATATATATGTATATATATATATATATATATATATATATATATATATATATATATATATATATATATATATATATATATAAATATAGCTGCGAGCAGCGATGGAGGGCCAAAGCCGGCGGTACCGCCACCCCGGTGCCTTTAGGTAACTAAAGGCACCGGGGTTGCGGTGCCACCGGCTTGATCCCGTAATCGCTGCTCGCAGCTATATTTATTATTATTATTATTATTTTGTCAACCTTTCGGGCACTTTTGGGGCCCTTAACATGCTCGAAAACTCTTGAAACTTTGCACACAGGTCAGAACCCGCGGCCATCAGGGCCGGGCTGAAGCTGGTACCCGGGCGTGGCAGGGGGGCTCGACAGCGCCCCCTGGAACGGGATCCGAACATGTGTCCATAAATCAAACACGCTTGCATGTAATAATATGAAACTCGATACACATGTAGATCTCATCGGGCCGAACAACTTTCGTGCTCTAAGTTTTACGCCAGCCCAACAGGAAGTCGGCTATTATGGGTTGTTTGGAAACGCATGGTCTGGTATTTGAAACACTTCTCCTAGGGAATTCACCCGATCGCCACCAAACTCGGTGGGAATGAAGTCAAGACATTGAGGATGCTAAATTGCGGACGGATTTTTGATATCTCGAACGGTTTGGCTGTGGCGAGGACACGAATTTATGGCGAATAATGGAAACAGGAAGTGTGTTATAACTTCTGCATACATTAACTGATCTTGATTAAACTTCAGCAGTGTGTTCGTTGTAAGAGGCCGATCACATGGATGTGACTATTGTGAGTCAAAGTTATAGCGCCACCAACTGGCAGCAGGAAGTGTGTCCCTTTCAAAATGCTTTGAAATCACCCTCTTATTTTTACCCGATTTGCTTCAAACTTTATGTGTATAATGTAAACACACGGCAGATGTAGACCTGTGAAAGGATTTTTGATATCTTTAATACTGTTGCCATGGCAACGCTTCAAACTTTAATATTCTTTTTTGATGCTTTTGAGACTCTTAACATACTTGAAATTGGATGAAACTCGACAGACACATCACATTTATTAGCCCGTAGACATGTGCAAAGTTTCAGAAACGGGCGTGGTGAGGGGCTCAGTAGCGCCACCTTTAGTCATAAGTGGGGGGGTTAGTTTTATCAACAGCAACAAAACTTGGTATGTGTATTGTTCTCATCAAGACGGACAACTTTCTAATTTACATGAACCATCTCCGACCAACAGGAAGAGAGATATTTTGGTTTGAATGTGGATTTTCTGAAGAATTTTCTCTCCCTCTCTCTTACCCCTTTTCCACCAAGGCAGAGCTGGTGCTGGTTCGGAGCCAGAGCCTAGTTTCAAATCGGTTCTTTGTTTTTCCACCGCCAAAGCACCAGCTCCGAACCAGTAAAACTGGTTCTTAAGTAGCACCAAATCATTGCAGGGTCTAGAACGGAGCCAAGAAAGAACCGCTTGCGTCAGGGGCTGGGGGCGGGGTTACCGTGACCAACAAGACGAATAGAAACTTGTGACCGCCATTTTTAAATAGCAGCTAGTCGAGCTAATAGCAGCTCGATTATAATATCCGTCTATGTAAGTTACGGCGAGCTGCACGAACGCGTTGGATTCCGATGTATTTTTGCAAACCCATGAGCGTCCATAGTATTGCAACGTCCGTTATTGTTG
>NC_140210.1:5994691-6002191 GCF_951802725.1 Rutilus rutilus | reverse complement strand
TTAGTCAGCAGTGTTTGACATCATGTTCCCTCAGGCCGATATTTGCGGTTCTGCCGAGAGAAAAGAGGGCGAGGTGGCTGCTAACTCCAATGCAAATCAATTCACAGGGTTTGTTTCACGAGTGAGAGGAA
Source organism: Rutilus rutilus (assembly GCF_951802725.1). Lineage (NCBI taxonomy): Eukaryota > Metazoa > Chordata > Actinopteri > Cypriniformes > Leuciscidae > Rutilus > Rutilus rutilus. The sequence goes on along the minus strand of NC_140210.1, from coordinate 6,002,060 downwards.
AGTTTGTGCCAGCTGAGTAGTTTTAAGAAGTTGCAGGAAGGTTTCAATATTGGTTGGGCAACTGGTTCTTCTCTGTGTGGCCTGTTTGTCCATCTTTCTTAAATGTGAGCCAGACCCGATCAGCCAACATCTGGATCTGACCTTACTGATGCTCTTGTTTCTTGATTTTTGTCTCACAATTTTGACATTATATGCCACAAAATCAATTGTATATGTCAGAATTGTGACTTCATCTCACAATTATGACTTTATATGGCACAATGACTTTATATATGATAATTGTAACTTTATATGCCACAATTGACTTTATATCTCACATTTTTTACTTTATATCTCACAATTAAATTATGACTTTTAGGCCTGGTTTCACAGACAGGGTTTAGATTAAGCCAGGATTAGGCCTCAGTTCAATTAGGACATTTATGTGACTTTATATATGACATTTATGTGACTTTCCTGTAGCTCAAACAGTTGAGCGTTGGCGCTTGCAATGCCAAGGTCATGGGTTCGATTCAAGAACTAATAAGCATGTAAATGTGTACATTGAAATGCAATGTAAGTCGCTTTGGATAAAAGCGTCTGCCAAATGCATAAATGTAAATGTTATATCTCACAATTTTAACTTTATATTATGCAATGAGATTATATCTTACAGTAACGATTTATTATATGCCGCAATGAGACTTAAAGGTGCTCTAAGGGATGTTGGGTGACGTCACTTCTTTTGACGTTCGAAGTATTGTCAAACAAAACGGAGGCTAGCTCGACCCTCGCTCCTCCTCATCCTGTCCCCTCCCCCTCCCTTCCGTGCTTCCTTAAACAGTCATGAACCATTTAGAAAAACCAAACTGGATTTACCCACCTGTCCAGCAAAAACAGAGCCGCCTGAATGTCGGATTGGAAGCTCTTCTGCCGGCGGAGTTCTCGCCACCTTTTGAAAGCTTTTCCGATGTAAATTCGGGACTTCGCGTTCCTTCTCCTTTTCCCTATTCTCTGTTATTTGTTCATCGGAACGTCGACTCTTTGGCCGTGTGTCGGCCATTTCAAAATTCTCAAGAATTTACAATTTTAACGTTAGTCGTTGTCTAGGACATCTCTCCTCTAGCTAACTTCCCTCTTCATGCTCTCCTCCACTCCCCACACACACCCCTTCATGTGCACACGCACTAACCCCCCCACCCCCAAATCATTCTTGTCGGTTATTGGCTGGAACCAAGCGTGCCGCACAAGCCCTGAAAAGTGAAGCCAAAACGTCTCGATCGGCCCCCGGTGACTGGTCCTAGTATAGGTCATAAGCCCCGCCTCCCCGTGTTATTCAACGGGACGTGAGACCAACTAAACAATTAAATTACACTTAAAATATTTTTTTTCCAAAGGTGGTTTCTTTCATTTGCTGTCGTTTTTATCACGCTGATGTAAGTTCAAGTGTCTGTTTCAAAAATAAGTTGGTTTTTAGTTAGTTACGTGATGCGGTGGTGTAATGTCATGATTGACAGCTGTGATTGACAGGTTATCTGAGCGAAGTAGTCACTGAAGCACCAACGGACATTTTTTTCGTGATCTTCGGAGGACTGAGGAGATTGTATTTACTTTATTTTAACAAGCCTCTTGTCGTACTGCAATACATTTTTAAAAAAGTGCACTCAGGAAGAGTGCATTCTGCGAGAGTGAGGGCGGAGCGTTGATTTTGCGGCTTTACTTCCTGCTCCCGAGATCGCTACTGCGCAGACTCAAGTTCCAAGATGTCAGCGACTCAGCGTCATATCGGGACACTGGCGGCTTCAGTTCTCACCAATGGAAGAGAGCGAAGGGGCGTCGTCCATCTTTTTTTACAGTCTATTGGCTGGAACACTGTTTGTTATGTTTCGTGGTCCAGGCTGGGCCAGTTTGTTTTTGTTGCCGTTTGTGGAGCCTGGGCTGTCTACAGAGACCGCGTTTTTTTACAGTGTGTTCAGGGGAGAGGCAGCTAGCGGATAGTGAGGAGATGTTTGCTGGATGTGACAAAAAATGTTATGGCCTAAAAAACGCGTGACATCGCTAAGAGCTCCTTTAATATCTCAATTGTGACTGTATATGACACAATGAGAATTTATTAGACAGTTTTGACTGGTTATCTCACAGTTTTGAATTTATATGCCACAAAGAGATTTTGTATGCCTCAAAATTGACTTAATTTCTCCCTGTGACTGTTTTAAAATTATTATTTTTATTTAAAAGCTGAGAGTGGGTTCATGTTACGGCCCTCACGAGGACATCTGTGACCTGCCATCCATCATTAATACTATTCCAGTGGTGTTTTAAAGCATTAGGCAGCGTATCGCCCAGCTACTGTTATGAAGGAAGGAGTTTTCATTGTTTTATGTCCAGTTTGCTGCTCTGTGATTAGCTGAAATTGACATGCGCTCTTTTTTTTCTGTGAGTCACACACCCCGACGATCCTTCAGGAATAATGTGCAGTGTGTGTACAGTGATGAATATCTCAGCTCGCACGCTTCAGGCCCGGAAACAGAGTTTGATCAGGTATGAAGCACTTAGAGGAAGACGCACAGAAAGACGGCCATCTATCAAACCCGTGAAGAAGTGATTCCCTGAGATTACTTTTTCCCTCTCTCTCTCACACTTTTGCCATCTGATCAGGACGAGTTCGGTTTATTTTTCAGCACGAGGAATCACACGGACCGGGCCCGGGGAGCGTGGCGCAATATTTCCCTATGATTGATGATGCGTATTCCTGTCGCGTGTCACCAGTTATTGTTTTCCTGAAAAACAGTTACGGATGCAGATGACTTCATATCGAGCTCCCTTGGTTCTCACCCTCCCGCGCTCGCTACCTGCCCTCGCCGTTGAGTTTTTTTTTTGTCTTTCATTAAGCCATTGTTTCCTCTGCCAGGCCTTTGACGTGATTGGAAAGGCGAGCGCGGGCAAAGAAGGGAAGTGCTAATTCATTATTCCCAGGCGAATGAATTCATCAGCCGCCACGGCTTTATGGCCGCTTGTCAACGTGCCAATCCGAGACGGTCAGAGTCCACGGCGGGCGCACACGTATCCTCTCTCATTAACGCCAACTTCCTCTCGGCTCATAACGCTACCGTGACATTATGTTTGACAGCTTCTGATTCCCTTGTCACATCTAATTTGACCATTGATGCTTAACGCACGTGCTCACAAACACAGACACCTGTCAGCTCAGATTTTATTTTTTAATTTCATTTTATATTTGTTTATCACACTGCCTGTCAACACTGTAAGCTAACTCACCCGAATGCATTTCACACACAAGCTCTCAGCCGTTACATTACAGTCTGATCTATAGACAATTAAAGTATGGTTGCCTGTGTAATGTGTCTAATTATTGTCTGATGGTTGTGTGCATTAATTTGTCTGTAATTACTATTTTTTTTCGCCCCGTATGAGACACCTGCATGAATAATAGCATCTCTCAGAGACATAAGTGCGTGGGTGTGTGTTTTCTGAACAGCATATTACCATACTCCTTGCAATATATTTGCAGTATGCATAAAGTGCACTGTTTGCTAAGTTTCTGAATGCATGAAATATCAGGATTACCTGTATTTGCCAACATGTGAACGGCGAACAGTCCACGGAGCGCTGTATCCCACAATGCAATGCGCTCGACTTGACCTTTCCAGTGTGGTGACTGAACCAGCGGTTGCATCAGCTGTGATTTTTAGCATGTTCTTCTTGATTCATTATGCAAATGAACTGCCAACATCAAGACATGCAAAATATATTAATGTATTTCTATTTAAATTAATTTATAAATATTTTTTAATGCATTTTTAAATGTTTTCATATCTTTAAGGTTATTTTATTTTAAAATATTATTAATTCTATTTAAATAATAAATAAAAACAATACTTTTGTGAAAAATATTTAATTTTAATTCATAACGTTATTTTAAATCAAGCTTTAAAACTTATTTTAATATTTGAGATAATAACTGGACACACTCATGACTGTTACTGACTGAATGTTTGACTTTTGATATCGGTTGTCATCTAATAATGATATATTGCGTTCAGATGTTTTTATGCGTGACTGAAGTGTCCACATATATTTTGGGGCCACAATAACTCATTTTGCTCTTAGTCTTAGGAGTTTCACATTCACATACTGCAACTACTGTATTCTTTGCAGTCTTACATTCCCAGTAATTTTGAAACATCTGTTAGTGACATTTCAGTTTTTCGTTCAGGGCTTCTCTCCGAGTGAGAATGAAATATCAGTATTGCATTATGACACAGTATCAGACACATCATCCTCTCTACCTTCCAAAGAACACCTTTTGCATACCCTTTCGAGCTTTATGAGCTTGAAGAAATATGACAAATTCAATATTAGCAGTCACATGCTGTAGTTCATGTTGGGTATGATTCATGGGATGGATTTTGTTTTAAAACAAACAAGGAAAACCGTTTGATCGATGCACACATGGTATACTAGTACCTGCAGTTCTCTTTGTTTTCAACATTGTGTGTCTCTTGTGATGTCCTTGCAAAATATATAGTGAGTGTATATATATTTTCAGCTGTGTGTCTTATTTGTTAGTTAAGTTTCTTCTTGTCTGTCCTCAGCTGAAGGCTGTGTACGAGAAGATGGAGCTCCAGCAGAGGGCGATGGTGAGTCCTGGGGGGAGTGTGGGGTCGGGTCTCTCCAGCTCTGACCACTCTGAACCCGAGCTCAGCGTCCTACATCCCGACCTGGGCAGCGAGATCGAGGTCACCACATCTGCCCTCAAATCAAGTACGTATGTCAGCGCTAGAATTCACATGTCTGCATCAATCAAAAACAAAATCCATAATAAAATCATGCTAAATATTTTTTTTTATTTTTTTTATTTTTTTTTTATTTTTTTTTATTATTATTATTATTTTTTTTTTATTTTTTTTTATTATTATTATTATTTTTTTTTTATTTATTTTTTTTTTTTATTATTATTATTTTTTTTAAATTCTATCTTTATTATAAAATTATGATTTTTTTTTACTATATATAATTCTTCTGTCAAATAGTAAGATCTTAAATCTATTCGTCTTATACTGAATACTTCTACTTCGGTCAAAGAGAGATGTAAAAGGCTGTAAAATCAACTGCAGGTGAGTGAGGTATATGTGTGGGTTCAGTTTGAATCGCTGAAACCTCGAAGGGTTAAACAATACTCTGCTTCCCACATGCACAAGTGTCTTTCATTCCCAGCGACCACAGACCGACTGAATGGAGAAAACATCTGTATGTGCACATCGGCATGAGTGTGTGTGGTGGTTTTAAAGTGTGTGTGCGGTGTGAAGTTGTAGATTGTTTTCATAGTTATGTGTGCATGTGTGGTTGCATTAGTTGCAGCCTATAATTGAGCTGATTTTGTGAGCATGTTTGTGTGGTTTGGTGTTAACTTGTGTGTTTTGAAACAACATGATGAGGGTGAATAAATTATGACAATTTAAATTTTTTTCGGGCGAACTATCCCTTTAAAAATCCTTAGTGACCACCCATGATGCCCTAGCAACCATCCGGCAACAGATTTGTGTCACAGACGACTGTTAAAGTGGCTAACGCTCGCTCAACGTTCGACTGTCACAGCTGTATCAATTCAAATTAATGCAAATGTTACACTTGCCATTTCTGAATCCATCATTGTGACTGCTCACTCAGGCTTGCCCTGGCTAACCTTCCCATAATGCCCCTCTCTGAAGCCAGACTGCAGGCAGATGTCCCTGTGTACACCTCAAGCACTACGATGTCATTACATTACAAAAAGCCCACTGTCAGCTGCGCACACAATGCTCGTCTCGCTCATTTATCAATTAAATGATGCTGAGGACAAAGAAACCGTGCCCAATGTAGTTTAGTAGCCGTGCCGTAGCGCTGGTGTGTGTGTGTGTGTGTGTGTGTGTCAGCACTTGGGATTTGATGTTGAAACGTAACCGAGGCGATAGGGAAGTCAAAAGAAGAGTCTTATTGAATCAGTGGCACTAAGGAGGAGGAAAAGCCTTCATGGGATCAGGGGTAACTTAATTAGTGTGTGTGTGTGTGCGTGTGTGTGTGTGTGTGTGTGTGTGTGTGGGGTGCAAACAGGAATAAATGGCAGCATTTGAATGAGTTCATGCTTGGCCAGACCTCAGTTAACTTCTGAACAGTGTACACTGATAATCTGATTAGATGTGTGTGTGTGTGGGTTTACGTTGCTATACTTGGAGGGCAAATTTGTCCCCAGAAGTTTGCTATACATGACCAAACATTTTATTCATGTTTTTTATTAAATAATAAAAAAATAATGCTCTGGTTAAAGGGATAGTTCACCCCAAAATGAAAATTAGCCCATGATTTACTCACCCTGAAGTCATCCTAGGTTTATTTGACATTCTTCTTTCTGACGAATACAATCAGAGTTATATTAAAAAGTGTCCTGGATCTTCCAAGCTTTATAATGGTAGTGAATGGGCACCATTTTTTTTAAGTCTATTCAAGTGCATCTATCCATCATAAAAGTGTCCCGAACGGCTCCGAGGGGTTAATAAAGGCCTTCTGAAGCGAAGCGATGTGTTCTTGTAAGAAAAATGTCCATACTTAAAACTTTTTCGACTAAAATAACTAGCTTACGGCAGACGGCCTACGCAAGTCGACTTACGCCAAAAGAGTGACACTTGACGAAGTATGACGTAGGATTTAGGAGTAGCGTAAGATTTGACGCCTCTCGCGGTTCAAACAAACAGGGCTGGGCAACCGCGTTCGTCATTACATTGTGCGTCAAGTTCAAGGGTCAGTCTTTCGCCATAAATTGATGCGTACGACCGTCTGCCGGAAGCTAGTTATTTTAGTTGATAAAGTTTTAAATATGGAAATTTTTCTTACAAGAACGCATTGCTCCGCTCCCCATTATATTCCCATTCACTCCCATTATAAAGAGCCAGGACATTTTTTTAATATAACTCCGATTGTATTCGTCTGAAAGAAGAATGTCATATACACCTAGGATGACTTCAGGGTGAGTAAATCATGGGCTAATTTTCATTTTTGGGTGAACTATCCCTTTAACCCTCAGAGACCCACTGCTGGAAAACTGCAAAACAAAGCAATTAATAAGTAATATCTATTTACGTGGGTCAAAACAGCAGCTAACAAAACAGCATGTGTATATATATGTATATGTATATATACCAGTGTAGGTTCACACCCCTATTATATATATATATATATATATATATAAAAAAGCTTTACAACATTTTATTTTATCACTTATTTTTTATCATTAACTGTTTTGTTTTGTTTCTGAACGTTGTCCCTAGAAGTTTGCTATATATGACCGAGCATCTTATTCATGTTTTTTATTAAATAAACTTTATTTATTTTT